>NC_046324.1:47439235-47464235 GCF_009819535.1 Lacerta agilis
CACACACACACACACCCACACACCCACACCCACACCCACACACCTTGCACCAACCAATATGTCCCAGATGCTAGTTAGGCACTGAGTGGAGACTTCCTGCCTTTTGTCCACCCTTGATCCCAATTGGCTTCATTGCATACTAGAAGAAGGGGTTAAATGTCCCTCGCCCTCCATCACACACATTTCTGTGTCCCATTCATATTTTGTGTGTGTATCGGGCAGGGGTTATAACCCCTACCGCAATGTAAACAATGAAGGGCTTGCCTATGAAGAAACAATGAGCTGGTAGAGCAGATGTTTGTGACCTTCAGCATCTGGTGCTTGTGGACGCAGTGCCTGATAACATTTTCCCTGAAACTCACCAGAAGTGTGAGGGGGCGATGGACAGAAAAGAAGAGGCAGCAACCTTTGACAGGTGACCCACTGACCGCTTTGCAGTGGGGCATCTGGTACCTGCTCATTGGTGGGGTCCTGCTCAAAAAAATGCTGGTCTAAGTCATGAGTAGGCAAACTAAGGCCCAGGGGCTGGATCCGACCCAATCGCTTTCTCAATCTGGCCCGTGGACGGTCCGGGAATCAGTGGGTTTTTACGTGAGTAGAATGTGTGCTTTTATTTAAAATGCATCTCTGGGTTATTTGCAGGGCATAGGAATTCGTTCATTATTTTTCCACAAAATATAGTCCGGCCCCCCACAAGGTCTGAGGGACAGTGGACCGGGCCCCCTGCTGAGAAGGTTTGCTGACCCCTGGTCTAAGTGGACTTCTGTCCAATTCTATGGGATGCTTCCACAGATGTTTAAGCAGGAGCGCATACTAAGAACACAAGAAAGTACCTACTGGATCAGGCCAATGGACCTAGCATCCTGTTCTCACAGTGGCCAGCCAGATACCTGTGGGGAACCTGGAAGCAGTACTTGAGCGCAAGTGGTTTTCAGCAACTGGTATTCAGACGCATTGCTGCCTCCAGGCATAGACATCAGGGTTGGTAGCCATCGTTTAACCCTCCATGAATTTGTTGGGGACCATCAATGTTTCCTGTGGCAGTGAGTTCCATGGTTTAACTCTGTGTTGCATTGAACTGGTACTTCCTAAATCTTTGACATTCAGCTTCATCCACAAGTTCTAGTGCGATGAAGGAGGGAGAAAAACTATTTTCTATCCACTTTTGGAATTCCATGCATACAGTAATTTTATGAACTTCTGCCATGTCCTTTTCTCTAAACAAAAAAGTCCCAAAGGTTCATAGGGAAAAGGCTGGTTCACCATGGCAGTGAATTCTGTAGCTAAACTATGTGCCACGTGTGAAGGATATTATTGGTGGGCCGTAGAGGTTCAGACCAGGTTTTCCTTCAAACTATGGTTTTGCACATCTCTCCAGAGGTACTGAGAAGTGGCTTGTGGATGGTTCCTTCCCCCTCTCCTCCCCTCCCCATTTTGTGATTTATTTTGTACTTACCTCCCCATTTTGTGATTTTGAAATGTATTAGGAGATTGGGATTAACGTGGCTGCTGTGTTAGGCTCTCACTATGAAGAGAGAATGTAACACAAGACCTGAAGGCCACTCTATCTATCTATCTATCTATCTATCTATCTATCTATCTATCTATCTATCTATCTATCTATCTATCTATCTATCGAACTATGTGTTTGTTTAAAAAACAACAGCAACTTCTTGCACTCTAGTTCATAACCACCCATGTGCATTAGACCAGTGTGCCTCAAACCATCTGATGCAGTTGACTGGCAACACCCGCCCTCAAAAAAAGTGGCAGCAATTGGTACCATATATATCCCACCCAATAGGGGCGTGGGTGGCGCTATGGTCTAAACCACTGAGCCTAGGGCTTGCCGATCAGAAGGTCGGCAGCTCGAATCCCCATGATGGGGTGAGCTCCCGTTGTTTGATCCCAGCTCCTGCCCAACTAGCAGTTCGAAAGCACGTCAGAGTGCAAGTACCGGTAGATAAATAGGTACCACTCCGGCGGGAAGGTAAACGGCGTTTCCGTGCGCTGCTCTGGTTCACCAGAAGCAGCTTAGTCATGCTGGCCACATGACCCAGAAGCTGTCTGCGGACAAACGCCAGCTCCCTCAGCCTATAGAGTGAGATAACTGCTGCAACCCCAGAGTTGGACACGACTGGACCTGATGGTCAGGGGTACCTTTACCTTTACCTTATATCCCACCCAACTTGGACTGTGGTGGAGCCTCCATGGACCAGTAACCGATGACTCGCAGGCTGGCACTGTTCTGTGGAGAACAACTTTGAGTAACGTTGCATTAGAGCACTTCACCTGGGTGGACCAAACATGGTTGTGGTTGTGGTTGATTTTTAGGGATTGGTGGGGGCAGTTTGGAACAATTGTCTTGTTTTGCTTATTTATTTAAAATATACAGCTGTGGATAGAAATTCCATAACATATATTTATTTTATTTTTATTATTTATTAAATTTGTGTACTGCCGTTCATCTGTAGATCTCAGGGCAGCTCACAGCATAAGCATGCAAGATAAAAACACAAAATACCTAATAAAAACGTGAGTGAGAACAAAACAAACCAATAATTTGCTCCCCAACCCCCGGCCTGGAGGTTCACAGTTTGCTATCAAATAAAATTATTTAAATGTGTTGTTGTTCTTCTTGTTGTTGTTGTTGTTTAGTCATTTAGTCGTATCCAACTTTTCTTGACCCCATGGACCAGAGCACACCAGGCATTCCTGTCTTCCACACTGCCTCCCGCAGTTTGGTCAGACTCATGTTGGTAGCTTTGAGATGAACACTGTCCAACCATCTCGTCCTCTGTCTTCCCCTTCTCCTTGTGCCCTCCATCTTTCCCAACATCAGGGTCTTTTCCAGGGAGTCTTCTCTTCTCATGAGGTGGCCAAAGTATTGGAGCCTCAGCTTCAGGATCTGTCCTTCTAGTGAGCACTCAGGGCTGATTCCCTTCAGAATGGATAGGTTTGATCTTCTTTCAGTCCATGGGACTCTCAAGAGTCTCCTCCAGCACCAGAATTCAAAAGCATCAATTCTTCGGCGATCAGCCTTCTTTATGATCCAGATATAAATTGAAAGCGGAGAAGCGGACACGGGGCAATGGATTCAAACTACAGGAAAGAAGATTCCACCTAAACATTAGGAAGAACTTCCTGACAGTAAGAGCTGTTCGACAGTGGAATTTGCTACCAAGGAGTGTGGTGGAGTCTCCTTCTTTGGAGGTCTTTAAGCGGAGGCTTGACAGCCATCTGTCAAGAATGCTTTGATGGTGTTTCCTGCTTGGCAGGGGGTTGGACTGGATGGCCCTTGTGGTCTCTTCCAACTCTATGATTCTATGAAATTAGATTGTGCATGAATCACACGTTGTGCGACAATCCACTGCTTACCCACCCTGCATTGAGATGGTTAAAGGCTGTTACAGATTGACAAAGCTGCTCAGCGCAATGTGTGTGTGGGGGGGTTGATTCATTAAAACCAGGGGTAAGGAGCCTGTGGGCGTCTAGATGTTGTTGGACTCCAACTGCCATCAGGACCAGCATGGCCAGTAGTCAAGGATGATGGAAGTTGGAGTCTAACATTCATCTGGAAGGTCACAGGTCCCCCACCCCTGATTGAGACCCCCCACATAGAGCTGCATATGGTAGCCAGGCGGTCTCCCACTTAGGAGACCTGCTTTGCTTCAGCCCTGGAGTTAGAACCTGCGTAGATTTTGTCTAGGACCCAGAGACAGGAAACTTGTAGCCACCCAGATGCTCTTATCTTTGATGTTCTTAGACTCCAACTACAATGTTCTTAGACTCCAGCTACGAGGTTCTTAGACTCCAGCCATGATGTTCTTAGGCTCTGGCTATGATGTTCTTAGACTCCAGCTGCAAGCAGGGGGTTGGACTGGAGAGTTCTTTGGAGAGTTATCCCTTACTTCTGTTGAAATTGGTTTCCTGCTGCTGTGGTCTTCCTTTCAGCTTAGTTTGAAAGGTAAAGGTAAAGGGACTCCTGACCATCAGGTCCAGTCGCAGACGACTCTGGGGTTGCGGCACTCATCTCACTTTATTGGCCAAGGGAGCCAGCGTACAGCTTCCAGGTCATATGGCCAGCATGACTAAGCTTCTGGCGAACCAGACCAGCGCATGGAAATGCCATTTACCTTCCTGCCAGAGTGGTACCTATTTATCTACTTGCACTTTGATGTGCTTTTGAACTGCTAGGTGGGCAGGAGCAGGGACCGAGCAATGGGAGCTCACCCTGTTGTGGGGATTCAAACTGCCAACCTTCTGATCGGCAAGCCCTAGGCTCTGTGGTTTAGACCACAGCACCATATTTCCTTATTTCCCCCCCAGGAACTTGGGAGTGAGAAAAGCAACATCATGATATTCTCTCTCTTTCCCCACCCACCCATTGACTGTCAGCAGGTTGAGGCCAGCGAGAGAGAGAGATGCAGAACTAGCTTGTAGAATTTACTACCGCAGAGCTTAATGGTTCAGAGATAGTATACCTTGGAGAACTAGGTGCTAGGAGGAATGAACAACAAAATGGGATAACTACCTGACAGTGAGTTCCCAGAGGCATCTAGATACCTGAGACAGAAAGTCTCAACCTTGGGCACCTCCCATGCCATTGCAGCAGCCCCCATTGTCAACTCCAAAAGCATTGTGGCCCTGCTGCTGCTGTTCCTCCTTCCTTCCTTCCTTCCTTCCTTCCTTCCTTCCTTCCTTCCTTCCTTCCTGTCACTGCATGTTCACCTGCCCTCTCTGAGTGATGGAGTGGCAACTGTCCTCTTGCCTGGATCGGGACCGGTGGGCAGTGAGGACAATAGGAGGAGAGGTGCTCAGTGAGGGGACCTTCCCCTAAGATATCCCAACTCCAAAACAGCAACAACCACAACCCTGGAGCCACCCATTTTTGGACTCCCACCTCCCATCAGAGAGGATGGGAGGAGCTGGAGTCCAGCTTCTTTGCCCATGCTTTGGGCTCTTATTATTTGGGCTAGTCACCAGCCTAGCTGCCGGCAAATGGGATATAAGCACTAGCTTGCCTGAAATAGATTAAAAATAAAATAAAATCAGGAGGGTCTACGTTCTGTATCTTGATGAGGCTGGGTAGCTAGTCTGAGCCTGAAATGAACACACAGTGTGCATGGAGCTACCTTTGAAGGTGACCCAGAAACTACAACTAATCCAGAATGCGGCAGCTAGGCTGGTGACTAGGAGCGGCCGCCGAGACCAAATAACACCGGTCCTGAAGGGCCCACATTGGCTCCCAGTACGTTTCTGAGCACAATTCAAAGTGTTGGTGCTGACCTTTAAAGCCCTAAACGGCCTCAGTCCTGTATACCCGAAGGAGCGTCTCCACCCCCATCGTCCAGCCCGGACACTGAGATCCAGCTCCGAGGGCCTTCTGGCTGTTCCCTCACTGCGAGAAGTGAGGTTACAGGGAACCAGGCAGAGGGCCTTCTTGGTGGTGGCACCCTCCCTGTGGAACGCCCTCCCGTCAGATGTCAAGGAAATAAACAGCTATCTGACGTTTAGAAGACATCTGAAGGCAGCCCTGTTTAGGGAAGTTTTTTGATGTTTGATGTTTTAATGTATTTTTAATCTTTTGTTGGAAGCTGCCTAGAGTGGCTGGGGAAACCCAGCCAGATGGGCGGGGTACAAATAATAAATTTATTGTTGTTGTTGACTGATTTGGAAGGGGCGGGGAAGGGTCTCTGCCCCAATGGGCTTACAGTCTAAAGCTCTGCAGTTGCCTTTGAGTGCATAGCTCTCAAGAGAGTGTGGTGCTGATAACACTAAGGCTGCAAGTTCCATCAGGCAGTTGGACTAGATGATCCTCAGGGTCCCTCCCAACTCTGTGGCTATGACAGTGTTTTTCAAACACTGTTCCGCGGCACACTAGTGTGCCGCGAGATGTTGCCTGGTGTGCCGTGGGTAAAATTGAAAAATTACTTTATATATAGTCAATATATATAAAATTACTTTATATAGTCAATATAGGTACAGAGTTAATTTTTTTAACATTTTCTAATGGTGGTGTGCCTCGTGATTTTTTTCATGAAACAAGTGTGCCTTTGCCCAAAAAAGGTTGAAAAACACTGGGCTATGACTCTTGCCTGTGTATAACTCAGGTTATGAAGACAGCAAAGGGTCTGGAGAGGGAGAAATGGGAAACAACAGACAGAAGGGAGACATTTTAAACAAGGAACTTTTAAGACATAGAAGGTGGGCACTGGGGGGTGTTTTGTAATGGACCGACTGAACCAGACGATCCCACACACCCTTCCTTCCCTTTCTGGCCCCCATAAACTAAAACTGGCCAGATATCTATTTGCACAAGGCTGATCTGCACACAGGGATGCCCATCGTTTGGTTAGGCCTGCAGGCATCTTTGTAGCAGCCCACAACTGATCAAGTAGATCAAGTTACAGGTAGGTAGCCGTGTTGGTCTGTCATAGTCAAAACAAAATAAAATAAAAAATTCCTTCCAGTAGCACCTTAGAGACCAACTAAGTTTGTTCTTGATATGAGCTTTCGTGTGCATGCACAGGTATCTGAAGAAGTGTGCATGCACATGAAAGCTCATACCAAGAACAAACTTAGTTGGTCTCTAAGGTGCTACTGGAAGGAATTTTTTTATTTTATTTTGTTTCAAGTAGATCAAGAATTTCCAAGTCGCTTCAGATGCCTTTCAGTCGAGCCCATTCACACATTTCACTGCTGGCTATGAATCCCAAATTGCCCATGAACATGTGAACCAGCTTTTAGTTGTTCCTCATGAAGAGCATAAGAACCTCAGAAGAACCTTCTGGATCAGGCCAATGGCCCACCTAGTCCAACATCCTGTCCTCACAGTGGCCAACCGGATCCCCAGTAGGCAGGACCGGTGCTAGGGCTTCTGGTGCCCTAGGCAAGACCAATCTTCTGGCGCCCCACCCACCGCCCCCCTGCCAAAGCCTGCTTTAGCGGTAGGTCGGGGGTGGAGGAGAGGCAAGCAGCGGTTTCTCCGCTTTAGCGGAGAAGCTGCTGCTTGCCCGCCCCCCCCGCCCCCCCGCGAAATCCAGCTTTAGCGGGAGCTGGAGGCCGGGGTGATGCAGCATCCTCCAGCGGGCGGCCAGGCAGCAGCCTGCGGGCTGCCAGGCAGCGGGCACAGGTGGGCCAGCAGCGCCCCCCTCCATTTTGGCGCTCTAGGCAGTTGCCTTGTTGTTGTTCAGTCGTTCAGTCGTGTCCGACTCTTCGTGACCCCATGGACCAGAGCACGCCAGGCACCCCTATCCTTCACTGCCTCTCGCAGTTTGGCCAAACTCATGTTAGTAGCTTCGAGAACACTGTCCAACCATCTCATCCTCTGTCCCCTTCTCCTTGTGCCCTCCATCTTTCCCAACATCAGGGTCTTTTCTAGGGAGTCTTCTCTTCTCACGAGGTGGACAAAGTACTGGAGCCTCCACTTCAGGATCTGTCCTTCTAGTGAGCACTGAGGGCTGATTTCCTCCAGAATGGATAGGTTTGATCTTCTTGCAGTCCATGGGACTCTCAAGAGTCTCCTCCAGCACCAGAATTCAAAAGCATCCATTCTTCGGCGATCAGCCTTCTTGATGGTCCAGCTCTCACTAGGCAGTTGCCTAGTTTGCCTAAATGGACGCACCGGCCCTGCCAGTAGGGGAACCTGCAAGCAGGACCTGGGCATGAGAGCAGCACTCAGCAGCTGGTATTCAGAAGCATTTCTGCTCCCAACTGTGGGGGCAGAGCTTAGCCATCCTGGCTGCTTCTGCCTCAGCCATTCCCAGGGATGCAAATATGATGCCAGATGATGACAGGGAACTTACTCCTCTCCACCCACCTCCCTCTTCCTGAGTCCACCTGGCCAGCCAGCAGGTCTCCTCTTTCGGTATCTCCTTCGCTCACTGACTTCCTTGCGCCTGAGCTCTTGGCTTGTGCCCTCATGAACTCCACTCTTCTTTTGAGGCGCCTCAGTCCTCTTCCCACTTCCCTGGGCTGGAAGCAAGCCCTGTAAAACTGAAGAGACTTACTTTGGAGGACATGAGTGCCCTATTGTTGTTTAGTTGTTTAGTTGTGTCCGACTCTTCGTGAGCCCATGGACCAGTGCACGCCAGGCACTCCTGTTTTCCACTGCCTCTCGCAGTTTGGTCAAACTCATGTTGGTAGCTTCGAGAACACTTCTCCAACCATCTCGTCCTCTGTCGTCCCCTTCTCCTTGTGCCCTCCATCTTTCCCAACATCAGGGTCTTTTCCAGGGAGTCTTCTCTTCTCATGAAGTGGCCAAAGTCTTGGAGCCTCAGCTTCAGGATCTGTCCTTCCAGTGAGCACTCAGGGCTGATTTCCTTCAGAATGGATAGGTTTGATCTTCTTGGAGTCCATGGGAAACATTTTTCAGCAGGGGGTCGGTCCACTGTCCCTCAGACCTTGTGAGGGGGCCGGACTGTATTTTGAAAATATATATGAAAGAATTCCTATGCCCCACAAATGACCTAGAGATGCATTTTAAATAAAAGCGCATATTCTACTCATTTAAAAACACCAGGCAGGCCCCACAAATAACCCAGAGATGCATTTTAAATAAAAGGACACATTCTACTCATATAAAAACACGCTGATTCCCAGACCGTTCGCGGGCCAGATTTAGAAGGCGATTGGGCCGCATCCGGCCCCTGGGCCTTAGTTTGGGGACCCCTGCTCAAGAATCTCCTCCAGCACCATAGTTAACCACAACTGCCATCTCCTACAGGCTTGCTTGTGAGTAAATTCCATTGAACTCAGTGGGGTTAACTTCTGAGCACAGATGGAGAAGAAGGGCTGGAAAATGTGAAAGTCGGGGATAACCAAATGCCTTTAACCCCCACTTCCCCCCTTACTTATGAGCCCAGTGGAGGGGTGTGTGTGTGTGTGTGAAAGAGGGCTGGTGTGTGTAATAGCTCAAGACTGTGGGGGGTAACTTTTTCTCTCCCGCTGCAGACTTTGACCTTTGATTCTCTCGGTTCCTGGGACGTTCCAAGGGTTGATCTCTAAAGCAGATGGAACCGTCAAAGGAATGAGCTTTAGAAAGGCAGGCAGAGATATACAGAGGTGGACAGGGGTAATTCATTGAAACATCCTTATTGGGTTAGCAGTGCCGGGTGGAGCTGGCTATTGGTGGCTTGCTCTTGCCTGGGTTATGTACTGTTTACAAGGCCAGAGGGGAGATGGACAGGCAGGAAATAATCCTTGCCTTTAGCAGCCCAGCTTTCCATGGGAGTCTTGGGGCCTCCAAAATTTACATTGCCAGCTTCCCTAGGCTGGCTGGTGTTTGGGGGGACTCTGTAAAGCACCACATAAAACAGTTGTTCCTTTATTATATTTGTATCCCTCTTCTCCACCCCCCCATGGTTCCTCTCTTTTATCATCACAACAACCCTAGGAGGTAGGATAAAACTGAGAGTGTGTGGCAGACTCGCCTGAAGTTACCTAGTGGCGGCAGTGGGATATTGAACAATGATTCCGGACGGCAATACGGGCAGCTTGTTTTACGTTTGCGTTACAGAGCCCCAAACCTCTCCCTGGAACGCTGAAGCAACGCGTCGAAAGCCAATGGAACTACAGGAGACAGTCACTTCTGTGCACTTACCCGAGAAAATGGGCTCATTAAAATATTTATAGAATCGGTCTGCAAGCAACTTTGGGATTCAATGGCAAGTAAATCGGAGCTTCTTGATGCCTGCCTTGAATCCCCCCTGAAATTATGTCTTCTGCTGGTATAAAAAAATTAATGGGGACCCTGTGCACCCCCTCCCCCGATGATGTCGCACTCCAACTAACATCAAGCCCAGCAATCAGCATGGCCAATGTTCAGGGATGATGTGATCTGTAGTCTAGCAAAATCCAGAGGGCTGCAGGTTATCCTTCAGCGACCTCTCATGCTCTGTTCTACACCACGCTTCCTCAACCTCGGCCCTCCAGATGTTTTTGGCCTACAACTCCCATGATCTCTAGCTAGCAGGACCAGTGGTCGGGGATGCTGGGAACTGTAGTCTCAAAACATCTGGAGGGCTGAGGTTGAGGAAGCCTGTTCTACACCATTGTTATGGTGGCCCCCAGGGCGGCCGAACCACTCGCACTACCCTAAAACCGCCTCTGTAACTTGCCCCGGTGAATAAAGTTATTTGTAGGCACTGAGAGTTCTTTGTAAGACCTGGGAGCACCCGGAAGCATAAGCAATGCAAAGCCACAACAGTGGTTTATTATTTCTGACATTTTTAAAATATTATTAAATAGCATTTATATCCCAACTTTGTCTCCATGGAGCTCAAGGTGGTGCGTGTGGTTCTTCCCCTCATTTTATCTCCACAACAACCCTGCAAGGTTGGTGAGGCCGAGAGGCAGCAACTGGCCTCCAAGGTCACCCAGTGAGCTTCATGGCTGAGTGAGGACTTGGACCCTGGTTTCTTCCAGGCCTTAGTCCAAAAATCTCACCTGCTGCACCATATTGGCTCTTGAAGGTAAGAAAACCTGACATCAAACTTTACAAGAAATTACGGACATAACCCTTGATTTAGACTCCAGCACACCCTAAAGCTGAACTAGGCCCTGTCGAAAGAACGCCCCAAGTCTCTCTTTGGGAGGCTGGTCACCCAGAGAGCAGAGAGTGGCCACCCAGTGACAAACATGTTTACACAGGACAAAGATACAGTTGGCCAAATCTGAAGGACCAGAAGTGGACTTTGGTAAAATGAAGCCCTGAGCGAGGACAAGATTTGGCATCCCCAACTCAATATTTCTTAAGTTCACAACAATTCATTTTGGTACAGTTACTTCTTATGAATTTTCTCAGTTTATTTATTTATTTTCACTCCCTCAGCTCAGTGCCCTGTGTGGGGGAACGGCTAGCCTAATAATCATAATCCTGATCATATTTGTAGCCCGTTCAGCTGACTGAGTTTCCCCAGCCACTCTGGGCGGCTTCCAACAAATATAAAAGCATAACAAAACATCACATATTAAAAACTTCCCGATACAGGGCTGTCTTCAGATGTCTTCTAAAAGTTGTGTAGTTCTTTATCTCCTTGACATCTGATGGGAGGGTGTTCCACAGGGAGGGCGTTCCACTACCAAGAAGGTCCTCTGCCTGGTTCCCTGCAACTTCACTTCATACAGTGAAAGAACTGCCAGAAGGCCCTCGGAGCCGGACCTCAGTGTCCGGGCTGGACGGTGGGGGTGGAGATGCTCCTTCGGGTATACGGGACTGAGACCCTTTGAATTGTGCTTGGAAATGTACCTGGGAGCCAGTGTAGATCCGTTAGGACTGGTGTTATATGGTCCCAGCAGCCCCATTTGTGCCTGGGCCATTCTCAGCGATGCTAGAACAGGACAGGTGACCTGGACTCTCTAGGTGGGACTGGACTCATGTCATCCCGTCCAGCATTAAGAGAAGATGAGAGATGTGGCCCAGCAACATCTGGAGGACCAAAAGTTCTTCACCCCTGGACAGAGCAGCCCATTTAGTCCGCAGTGGCCAAGCAGATGCCTTCAGGAAGCCCAGGAGGAGAAGTTTCCTCTGGTGGAAGCTGGTGATGATTGATTGCAAGTTGCTCATCCCTACGAAAGCTTGAAACAGAACTGGAAAAGCAGTCTCATTGAAACCGACATGCCTCTCCATATACACACACACCCGAAAATAATAATAATAATAAAATATTTGGCTCCCCACACCATATTAAGGTTCACCTTCCTTTGGTCAGGGGGGCAGTTGTTAACCAAAAGGTTGCCGGGAGTCAAACCAAGTAATTTTGTTCTTCAAAAATTATCAGATAAACCAAAACTTGAACGTGGCGGCGGCAGCAGAGCAAACGAGTATCCTCTGAAAAGTCCTTAAATCTCATGGGGAGGTTTCATGTGGAAGGGTCTTGGCTGCCAGGTTCAGTCCCCAGCATCTTCAGGGAGGGTCGGGAGAGGCTCCTAAATCTTGAGAGGTTGCTGCCAGCCTGTGTAGACACTACTGAGCTACATGAACCAATCCTTGAGAGTTGTTGGCCAGGCTAGACTGACCAATGACCTGTCTTGGTGTATATAGACAGCTCCCTATGTTCCACCTTTGGGGGAAAGGGGTGAGGTCAGAGGTGTGTGCCCCTCCCATCTTCCTACTGGCAACAACCACCCACCCACTTCTGTTCCCTTCAGCCACTTCTGCCTCTATCTCCCCAGCCATCCCCACTCACTTTTTTCCTGACTCACTCTCCCAGCGCCCTCACCCTGCGCCTCCCGGGGGCAACCTCGACGCTCAGCCTCTTCTAAGCCAACCCAGGCAGAACTAGTCCCCTTTTCTATTTAAAAAAAGAAGGGGGGGGGAGAGAAAGTTTAATTTTGGGGCCTTTTTCCGATTCTTTGCAGGGAAAGTAGAAGAAAAAGAGGCCGGCAAGAATGAGGAGCTCTGTATAAGATAAAACACATAGATTGCAATAATAATAATAAGAGAGAGAGAGAGAGAGGGAGAAAGACGCGGAGGGGGGATGGAAACAAGGCGAGGCGCGGCGGCGTCCCGAATGCGAGTCTTGTACGTCTTATTATCAAGTTAATTAAAGCTAGCATCTGACAATGTCACTCGGCTGTAGAAAAAGGGATTTAAATGCAACGTCTCCCAGGACTGCATGTCAAGAGCCGCTTTCTTTTTTCTTCCTGCCCCCCCCCCTCGCCCCACCATCTCTCTCTCTCTCTCTCTCTCTCTCTCTCTCTCTCTCTCTCTCTCTCCTTTCCCCCCAATCTGGCTTGGAGGAACAGCTCTCGAAATCGGTTGCCTTTAAAGCAGCTGCAATTGGCAAGGAAGCAATTATTTTAAAATATTTTTTGATGTCGGGACGGGGGGTGGGGTGGGTGGGTTGAAATAAATAAATAACAGAGAGGGCAGAGAATAAAACGATTTATCTCGTGTGTGTGTGTGTTTCTTTCTTTTCTCTCTCTCTTTTTTAAAGATGGAGCGCAATATAAAGAGATATCAAGGAAGGCCTGGATCAAAGAGCCCCCGCCTGCTTGCCCACCCCACCCCACCCCACGTGAAAGGCTCCTCTCGAGCACTTTGAGAGAGATTTATTTTATTTTATTTTTTGAACTCCACAAAGATCCGGGAAACATGAAATAAAAGGGGGGAGGAGGAGGGTAAAAATTTATATATATATTTCTTTTTGCAAAGTCGATTATTATTATTTTTTGAAATGTGCCCCCTATTGAAATGCACAGAGCCGGTTGCTACGCGGACTTGCTCTCGAGGTCAAGTGACGGACGGGTTGTATGCTTCTCCATAATAATATTAATTAAACAATTTGCATGCTAATAAGGTAACAATTATCAGGGCTTCTGTTGAAAGATTCAGGTTATTACAACACGCCAGTCTGGGGGGCAAGGGTTAGAGAGTGAGAGGCGAGCGAAATTTCAACTCAAATTAACATTCTGTCAGCTCCAGAAAATGGGATAAATAAAGTCGAATTAATTCATTATAATAAAGAGAAGGAGAGAGGGAGAGAGAGAGAGAAAGAGAGGAAGAGAGCGGGAGGGGGAATCTCTCTCCCCCCCTTTTTTATTCTTGTGCAGGATTGATTACCGTTCTGTATTCAAAAACACGTTCGTTTGGCATTCCTATCCAGAAATCCGACAGAAAATGAGGGCTTTTATTGCTACAGGCGAAAACTTGCTTCAGTGGCTACAGTTTACATTTAGTATTTATAGAGAAAGAAATTAAATTATGCTGAAAAGGGGAGGCCCTTGCCCCTTCACCTCGGAATTAATCCTAACCCCATCATTTTCTCTTTGCGGGTTCGAGTTGGGGGTGGCGGCGTGTGAGTGTGTGTCTAAATGGCATTTTATTTTATTTTCTTTCTTTTTTTAAGGTAATAATTAAACTGCCATCTAGAGTCGAGTAGGGTTGGGAGGGTTTGGGGGGGGGGAGAGAAGGCAGCCAGTGGTCTGTTGGAAGATATTCAATTAGATTTTCCCCTTCCTTTTTGCTTTAAAAAAAAAGAAAAGAAAAAGGGGGGGAAGTGGACAATTCGGATTAGGAGTTTTGATCCCGATGTTTACTTCGGATTCAAGCGTGCCACCGGGAAACACACTTTGGGAAATGCATCTTTTGTGGTCCATCAAGACTAAGGATTTTTTTTTTTTGGGGGGGGGAAGGAAAGTCCTTTTAAAAGATGTTCCCTAGCGATAATACGCTTTGCTTTCTCTTCTTGGACCCTGGAAAGATTAAAGAGGTGTAGGAACATGCCAGACAGGTTCTGTTTAGTTTTAAATAAAGTGGTTTTTCTTTCCTCTCCGGACGATCTTCCTTTGTCTCTCTCCTTTCCTTGTCCACATTTCCAGCAGTTTGTCTTCAGGAATGCTTGCTTTTTTAAGAAATGAAATAAACAAACAAATAAACAATTCATTTTAAAAAGCGAAGCCACGTTCCATTTATTATTTACCTAACCCCAGATATACTGGATCCCCCTCGGAAGCTGGAGCGTAGTCAGCTCAGGATCCCTTAGTTTACACTGTGAAAGAGGGCCAGCTGACTACTCGGAAGTCAGCCCTGCTGAGATCCGTGGAACTTTTTGCTAGGGAAATGTGCGCATCGCAGCCTAAGGCCAGCAGATCCGCTTCCGACCCGCAGCCTCACCACCTTTCCAGGACCGTAAGTTTGAGGAGTCAAAGCGACAGAGAAGAAAAAGAGGCCCCAGAAGCCTGGAGATTGACAGCCCGACCCTATCCAAAGTCAGGCGCGCTTAAACCCCACCGGCTTCCCTGGGTTTAGTTAGGCGCGCCTAACTCTGTTTAGGCTGAGGTGGTGACCATATCCCAGGCATCTTAGCCGCAAAGAAGTCACACGAACTCACTTTCTACTCTTTAGGCTTCTATGGGGTGGAGGGCCTCCGCCGCAAGTCTCAGAGGCGCCTACTCCCGAGTAAGCGTGGTGAGCTGCTTGTGACACTTCTCCATCCACTCCGCACTTTAAAAAGCTTCCTGTATGAACACCTTCCGAGCAAAAGGGTCGGGGGCTCCGGCTGCAACGTTAAAAAAAAAGTGTCCAACTTCGGAACAAGAAAGTTGCGAGGATTATTTCAGCCGAATCTCTTCCTCCCGCCTCTGCCAAAGTGACTCCGAAATCCTTGACACTCGCTCTTCCAACTGGGGTAACCAAGCCGGGCCGCAGAGAAGTTGCAATCCAGGCGAGGAGCTAATTCAATTAGGGTAAGGGGGTGGCAAAAAAAAACAGGAAGAAAAAGCTGCGCGCAGGGGTTAGGCCGGGGTCTTTCGAGCTGCGCGCTCCGGAGTCACACTGGAAAAGTCTGATTGGCTCCACATTGCTCCGGAGCAAGAATTCTAAAGGCTGCAGCCACAGGAGCGGCCGATCCTGTTCCCAATGGTGCCAACCGCATCCAGGCCAAGAGGAAAAAGCGTCCTGGGGAGCGCAGAGGGCCCGAGAGCTCAGTGCTGGAGACTTAACCCAACTCAGGCAAGGCGAGAGTTCAGTGGCGCGCTTACTCGCGAGTAAAGGCGCCTCCACGGGATTGAAGTTTGGCGGGAGCCCGCTTGGTTCCAGGAGTTCTGCGGGCCCATCCGTTTGTTGGTTTCACCCGGTGGAGTTTACTCGCAAGTAAGTCCCGTCTAAGGACAGCAGGTTGAAATAGGGATACCGGCTTTTTGACCTTAATAGACCCATGTATACATTCCCTCTACGCCTGCTTTTGGTGAATGCATCCACACATGCACTTGCCATTACGTGTTTGTGTGTCGCGCTTGTGCTTGTGCGTGTGTATAAATATTTAAACCCCACACCCACATTGGGCCTCCCTTTTGCTAAATAGACTGCTTTTTAATTAGAAACCCTCTGGCCCCATTCATAATTTAATATGGGATTTTCCATGGATCAATAGGGGGATGGCGTTAATTATTATTTTGATTGATACGATCGGATGGCGCTGGTTTAAATACAGGGCAGGGCGGGGGAGAAAGGTTCCATAAAAAACATATACTACACCCCCCCTCCCGCGCCCCTTTCCTTCTGCCTCTTTGCGCCTCCCCCCCAATACTTTTTTTTTAAGTCTTTCCAATCCCCCTCCCTGCGCTAGAGAAGCCTGAGAGGAGATGAAAAGGCTTGTAGTTTTAAATTCATTGTGACAGCTCTGGAAAGAGCGGATGATGAATCTCCTATTATTGGATCAGTCTATTTGCCGCTCAATGTCTCCCTGTAATTGGAGCAACATCACTTTAAAGGTTCAGAGGAGTCGAACGTTTCTGGTGTAGACGGAGAAGAAGACGAGGTGGGGGGGGGGGGAGAGAGAGAGAGAGAGAAGAGGAGAGGGAGGAGGGAAGAAAAAGAAGAAGGGGGGGGGTCAGAGAGAGAGAGAGACCCTCTTTCCACAACACACCAGCGAATGTTTTAAAGGGAAATCTATTAGTGATTTGGAGGAGAAGGTGGGGGGGGGGAGGTGGGTGACGACGAGCGCGTAACTCCGCTTGCTTTTGAGTATTTAACTGGGTATCAATCAGATCTCTAAGTTCTCCTGTTTTCTCCCCCGCACCCCCCAAATCCCTTTTCTTCTCGTTGGCCTAGGCAGCTCCCTCCTTCCTTCCCTCCCCCACCCCCTTACTCCAGGGGCTGGAGGAGTTCTTATCAAAGAGACCCCCCCTTTCCCTTTCCTCCTCCTCCTCCTCTTTCCTCCTTTCTCCTGCTTGTCTTGTTGTGACAGCTTTGATATTGTTTATTGAGGGTGGATGTCAGGTATAATTAGCAATCGATATGGAAAACGTTTGGCTCCCCCACCGCCCTGGCACGTCTCTGACGTCAGGGCCGATTAACGTTTCTTATTGGTCCCAAATTCCCCGGGCCTGAGCCTAATTATGGGGAGGCCTGATGTTGATAAAGTTAAAGCGCCCGGGCGCCCTCCAGCATGCGCCCTTCCTCGCGCGTCTACCTCGCCACCGTCGACGACGCTGCTGCCACCACCACACCGCGGCGGCGCTCCTCCGGCGGCGGTGGCGGCAGCGGCAGCAGCAGCAGCCGCCGCCGCAGCTGCGTTAAGGGAGGCGCGCAACCCCCCACCCCCCGTCCGCCCCCTCCATGATGGACAGCCGCATCCTGGAGCACCCCCATGCCCAGTTCGGAGGCTTGGTGGGCTTCCCTTACCCCCTCGGCCATCACCATGTCTACGAGCTGGCCGGACACCAGCTGCAGTCGGCCGCCGCCGCTGCCGCCGCGGCTTCGGTTCCGTTCTCCATCGACGGATTACTTAACGGCTCCTGCGCTGCCTCCGTGGTCAACCCCACCTCGCTCATCCCCTCCGGCTGCGGAGACGGGCAGCCCTTCAAGCTCTCCGGTAAGTCGGCGGGCATCGCAAGCGCTGGGCTGGCGGCGCCTGGGATCCGGCCCGATCCGGTGCCTCCATCCTTCCCTCCGTAACAGCTTGCATCTTCCATCCTCGCCTTCTCCTCCTTCCTGGAATCACCGGCAGGATAAAACCCAGGGCTTTCCAGGTGTCTTTGGGGTTGGGGGGGGGGGGGGGAGGAAGCGCCAGACTGAGCAGGAGCAGGGGTGAATCAGGGGTCAGGATCAGACATCTAGATTTTTTAAAAAACAACCCCGCCACCAGTTTCCATCGCAAGCAACTTCTCCGATGGGGACAGCCACCCGCGCCTCTCCAGAGCTCCAGGAGCCGCGATGCGCAATCGATCATTTTCTTCTCCTCCTCCTTTTCTCTCCGTCTTAGTTGTTTTGTTTCCAGTAGATGTGGGGATGTTTGGGAGTGGGGGGGGGGGAGGAACCCGAATAGGGTTTTTTGGTGTGGGTGGGGTGGGGGGGAATCATCAAGGTTTTGTGAAATTAGGGAGTGAGAAAAGGCCCTCGCCTCTTCTGCAAGCTCCTTTGCTGGATTTTCTGCCCCCAGCAACTCATTTTATTTGCTGAAGGTGGAAACGGAAACGGCTTCTCTCTCTACGCTTCTACCCCCCCCCCCATAGCTCTTAAAAGGACCCAAAATATACTATATTAAGTATAGTATTTATGCAAAAACAATAAGATACCTCTGCTCTTTAAAATCCTCTGCACTTATACTGAAGGAAGCGAGGCAAGGGCTCCCTGCGCGCATCAGAACCGATCTGGCTTTGGGCTTGGGTTACTCGTTTGTTGTCCTCGCTCGCCAAAACAGAAAACCCGAACAAAAGAGAGGTGGTCTGCATGGGGGGGGGAGGACGAGAACGAAGGTACCGAGGGCCTTGGGAAGGTCAGGGTTTTACAGTTCTGCGCAAAGGCTCCGCGGCCCATCGAAAGTTTCCAGGTGCCACCTCCTAGATTCCCTTCTATTTTTAAACCCGAACGCCTAAAACCTGCAAATCCACTCAGGACATACCTGTAATATGGGGGCCCATTTATTTTTGACCTCACAGACCTGAAGCGTGTCCTTTACTTGGTAACTTTATTCCAACAAAGCTACCTAGAATCTCGCTTGAAAATAAGAGAGTGGGGGGACGGGACGGGACCACGTGCCAATTATTTAAAAAAAGTAATTGAAATTATAAAGCAAGCGGATCCTAGCTCTCGAAATCAGGACAAATATATTTATTACTGTCCAACTTCGCTTGAACAAATAAAAAGTAAGGCTCGTTCCATAATCTTAAATGATATATTTTTCCTGTAAACAATCCTCGAATTAACCTTTGGCGGGGGAAAAAATTTCAAGGAAGTTGTGTCTCCATCAATTGGGTTTTAGCTTCGAAATAAGAATATACGGTCCAGGTATATATATATAGAAAATTGTTGGAGGGATAAATCAGGGTGACTCCATCAGTTTTTAAATATGAAGGTGGTTCCCCCCCCCATTGTTATGGAATGGAAGGGGATCGTCTATCAATTAGTAATTGGTATGAAGAGTTTGCTTCTCTCATCGCTCTTTTCCGCATCCCACCCCCAGACTCTGTGGATCCTGACAAGGAGAGTCCAGGTTGCAAAAGGCGACGGACCCGCACGAATTTCACCGGTTGGCAGCTGGAAGAGTTAGAGAAGGCATTTAACGAAAGTCACTACCCCGACGTATTTATGAGAGAGGCGCTGGCGTTGAGGCTGGATCTGGTGGAATCCAGAGTGCAGGTAAAAAAAACCCGAGCGATGCTCCCTTTCCTTCCCTCCACAACATAAAGCGCACGAGGGTCCACTCCGAAGTCAAACTCGTTTCAGGCTTCAAGGCTTGACACTGTGCCCATTGAGCACAGTGGGATATTCAGCTCTCGGCAAACGTATATATGACTACTCTGTGCAAAGCCTGCCAGTTCCTTAGCACCTTGAGCTGGATCCGGCCCAAATTCTGACCTCACCAAAATCTTGCGCCCCCTCCCCCCACTCTGTCGGGCCAGCAAACCAAATTTACCAACTTTGTGTTTGTGTGTGATTTTGTTTAAAGTTGGGGGGGAACATTTTATTGGGGTGGGGGTTAGCAAAAATTAATGCCTCCCCTCTTTGCTCCTAAACATGCTGGGGGCGGTGTTCATTGTGTGGAAGTGGTCTTGCGCCGCCCCCCCCCTTCCCACCCAGTTCCTCTACTACCTTTCCTTTAATTTCCGCCCGCGGGTAGGTGAAAACCCTCTCCATTTATATTTATTTGTACTCTAGCTTTCGGGAGTTATTTGTTTTTTTCGTCTCCATTTTCTTCCCCGCCCGACAACCCCTAAAAAGAAGTAGACCCCCGGGATGCAGTTCAAGTGCAGAAGGTTCTTGAGGTAGTTTACATTAAATATTTTCCAGAGATAGGCCTGATGAGCGACACGCGAGTTCAGATTTGCCGCTTAGCCCCTGGGATGGGGGGGGGGGGGGGAGAGAGAGAGAGAGAGAGAGAGAGAAGCGGTCGGGGAGATCTTAAAGGGAAAATGGCAAAGGGGGTTAGATTTCATATATGTAGGCTATATTTGCCCTGTAGTACAATTTTCACCAATACTGTATGAAATTTAAGCAGGATGCGGATTGCATGTTGGTTTCAACCGCTCTTTTATACTTTTTAATTAATTTTTTTGGGGGGGGGGGAGGAATTCCACCTCCTCCCCCTCTGCTTCAGAGCAGACTTTAAAAATAATCTCGTAGGCAATTATTTTTAATAACAAGGTACTAATACCGTTACTCCCCACCTTTAGTTCTGAATTTGGAAATAATAGAAAACCCTGCTCAAACTCTGCAACATTTTTCCTGGCTCTGGGGGTTTGGGGTCGAGCATCGAGGAACTTGGGGTGGCACACTTTTCAACGCCCCCCCCCCATATCGGAGCAGCCGGGCAATCGAAAGCAAGGAGTCTATCTCTCCCACAGAAGCCCCTTGTGTGCGTGCGTGTGTTTTAAAAAAACAATAATAGAGTTGTTACTTGCAAAAGCGCAGGGGCTAATAACATTACTGACTCTTATTAATCCGGGCTGGCATTGTCTAAAAGGTGTATTTACAAAATGCTTCCACCTCCCCCTCTCTTCCCCTCTCCTGACCTCTTCTGTTTTGAAATCCTTTTATCCAATTTGTTCTGAGGCTGTTGAATGAAGTCAAGACCCTCGATTTCCCTCTAATACGATAATGAGTAATTCTCGGTGACAAGGGCTGCTGGAACTGACAAGTCAGGAAAGGATAGGGAATTGCAAAATACATACCGGCAGAGCAAGCTTAATATTATTATTATTATTATTATCATTATTATTATTATTATTAATCTTATTATTTTTAAAAACAAGGTTTTCTGATAGGGACCAGCAAGGTTGATTAAGTTACTTATCCTTCACTTCACCTCCCATCGTCCTTAAAACACACACACACACACACACACACACACACCCTCTAAACATAGAATTCCTTATGCACCCCCGAAACACTCCCCACCCCACCCTGATCTCCGGTTTACTTTTGAAAGTTGGTTTAAAAATTATTAATATTAATGGTGTGATTTTATTGTGGGCACTCTGCCATGATGATTGAGGTGGGGGGGGGCAAAGAGTGAAAAGTGCAGGAAAGTCAAAGGATTGGGGAGGGGGGGGAACCACCTCACTTTGATAGTCAAACAGTGATGTTTAAGTTGGGGACCTGTTAGTGAATGTTAATTTATTGATTTGAGAGCTCGTGGGAAATAGCACCCCTCCCCTCCCCCCTCCCCATGCCAAGCTTCTTATCCCTTTTGGGGGTTTTGTTTTTACACCTTTGCCGGGGTTTTTTCATTTTCTGGATCTTGGGACGGACACTTTCTCAAACCTCGTTGATCTTAAAGTAGTATTCCTCCTCCTCGTCTTCGATCAGTATGTGTTAGTTGTGGGGGGAGGACGTTGCTGTTGAAAATACGGTGGGATGCGTGCCTTATTTATTTGTGTTTTTTTAAAAAAAACTCGTGTGCGTGTGTGATTGTGGGAAGAGTTCTTTAAAAGCTGGTGGTTGACATCTGACTTTCCGTAGGGTCAAATCTTGATCCCTTTCGTTTGTCAATTTCACAGTCTTCAAGTTAGGGGTTCTCTCTCTCTCTCTCTCTCTCTCTCTCTCTCTCTCTCTCTCTCTCTCTCTCTCTCTCTCTCTCTCTCTGAAAACCCAGGAAAGGATGCAGTCGTGATTTTAGGGGAGCAGGAGGGAGGTTGTAGTCGAGAAAACACGTGCGGCAGATTCGAAGTACTCTCTCTCTCTCCCGCCTCCTTTCCAATTTTCCTTTCCTCCTTCGCAATTCACTTTGGAAGGGGATACCCGAGATGTGGTGACTTGTGTGATTGTTGGGGGGGGGGTGAAAAGGGAGCAAAGACTTTTATTCGTAGTTCGTGGCATTTCCCACCCACACCCCAGTGATATTTAATAATAATAATAATAATAATAATAATAATAATAATAATAATAGAAATAATATACTGTCACCCGATTAATACGATATAATTGAGGTGTTTTCCCTGCCGCCCGAGGGCCCTTGCCAACCGAACCGAGCGCACAAACCCATGAGCGTAAAGCCTATTTAGGAAGTACTGCTTTTGAACCAACAAGCACAATCTCTTGTTTGGTGTTTTTTTGGGGGGGCGGGGGCGGGGGGGGGCGACGTGGGAGTTTGCCATCAAACTTCCGAAAGAGGAAGCCGGTTTGGATACCCAGCCCTAGATCTTTACGCATGTAGCAGGGAAGGTAGACAGCGAGTAGAGGAAAAGACCGAAACACAACAAGAATATCTCTGGCGGCGCTTTGATTTTTTTTCCCTTATACCTTCCTTTCCTTGTACGCTGTTGGCTCTAAGCCTTTGAATTTCCAGACCGCCCCCCCCCCCCAAAGAGACCCTCAGGATTATTTCTCTCTCTTTGAGTTATATATTTGCTGGAGTGCTCTCTACATACACCCCCCACTAAAAACACCAAACTTCCCTTTCCTTCTCTGTCCGAATTCTGATTTCTTGAGGCTGCAGTCCCAGGCTCCTTTACCTGGGAGTAAAGCCCATTTAACTCGCTGGGGTTGACTTCTGATTAGAAGTGTGTAAGATTTCGCTGTTTGTTAAAAATATATGCAAGCTACCCGGGAACGGTTAACTCGGGTGTGGACTTGGCTGCTAATGCGCCCCAAGCAAGAAGGGGAGGAGGGAGGGGGGATGGAGGGTTGGGGGGGCGGGAGGAAGCTGGCGACCCCCCTCCCCCCCACTGGCCCTCGGGGGCCACCAGGGGGTCCCTGCTGTTAATGGCTTCTCCTTGTTCGGTGTGTAGGTTTGGTTCCAAAACCGCCGGGCCAAATGGCGAAAGAAAGAGAACACGAAGAAGGGGCCCGGCCGGCCGGCGCACAACTCCCACCCGACGACGTGCAGCGGGGAGCCGATGGACCCGGAGGAGATCGCCCGCAAGGAGCTGGAGAAGATGGAGAAGAAAAAGCGCAAGCACGAGAAGAAGCTGCTCAAAAGCCAGAGCCGGAACCTGCACTCGCCCAGCGGCCTCTCTGTCAACAGCAGCACGCAGAGCTCCGACAGCGACGGCGGCGGAGGAGGCCTCTCTCCGGACCCTCCGGACACCTGCAAGATCGGCCCTCACAACCCGTCCCGGCCGGGCAGCTGCGACCCTACGGCCTCGGCTTTCTACCCGAGCCGAGGCGGCCACGGGGTCTGTGGTGGTGGTGGTGGTGGCGGCGGCGGCGGCAGCAACCGGTGTGCCGACAAGGACGGATCCGCGCCGTCGGGCTCCGATTGCGGGCCGCCTCCCTCGACGGCGCGAGGCGGGGTGGGCGGCTCGGGCGGCGCCTTGCCCAAGCTCAACCCTTTCAGCGTGGAGAGCCTCCTGTCGGACTCGCCGCCGCGGCGGAAAGCGGCGCTGGATTTCCCGCAGGCCTTGGCGCCGTGCGCCCCGACGGCGCGCACGCTCATCGGCAAGGGGCACTTTTTGCTCTACCCCATCACGCAGCCGCTGGGCTTCATCGTGCCCCAAGCCGCCCTCAAGAGCAACCCGGGCCAAGAGCCGCCGCAGGGGGGCTCCCCTCTGCCCGCCGCCAACCCCAGCCCGGACCCCGCGCCCCCCAAGAGCAGCAGCACCGCCGCCATCTCCACGTCCGGAGGCCGCTTGCCGCCCGAGAATAGCTCCTCCGTCGCTCCCGGGGCCCTCTGCGGACTGAGGAAGGCCGTGGCTTCCCCTCCGGCCACAGCCTGCTCCTCTTCCTCCGCTTCCTCCTCTTCCTCCTCCTCCTCCTCATCTCCCCCCTCTGCCTATTGCGATTCCTCTTCTCAGATGGACAGTAACTGCGCCGCCGTGCAACCAAAGTCCCCTGCGAAAGACGCTTGTCAATCCAGAGACAATCCGGATTGTCGCACAGAGCCAAACTGTCCAGCAGAGACCAGCAATTTAGATTGTGAGGAAGTGGATATGGACTAAAGAAATAACGAAGAAAAGGGCGGGGGAGGGAGAAGAACCGGTTATATATTAGATTCTTTGCAGGGGGGCGGGCAGGGAGATGGGGCGATTCAGTTTACCCACCTTAAACTTCTTGACACTCCCAAAGTTTTCCCAAGACAGTTTCCCTTCTTCTGTTTTATTACACATATATCTATATCTATATATTTTAAAAGAAGTCCTCCCCCCGCGCGCATTTTCTCTTTTTCCTTCTCTCTCTCTCTCTCTCTGGATCTCCGCCCCCCCCCAAACACATCCCCGCTCTGAGTCTATAACTGAGTCCCATTTAAAAATCAGGTGATCAATTTTTTTGGGGGGGTTATAAAATATATATTTAATTTTTCTTTTCCTTTCAAAAAGATGGGAGGGAAGGGGCATTAGAAGAAGCTGGACTTGACGACGTGAACACAAAATGTAAAAAAAAAACCAGACACAACAGCGACTCCTCAAACCTTGTAAAATGCAAAAATGTTTAAAGATATTTATATATGTAAAAAAAACCACATTTTTTGATAAATAAAAACCTCTTTAAAAATCGACCTGGTTTTTTTTTATAAAAACATTCTTTTGCAAGCTTTTTAAAAAGTTTATTGAATTGTCATTTTTTTTAAAAATAGCCGCTAGTAATTTTAGTATTTTAGTAAAACCTAGTTGTTAAGCAATAGGTATTTGACCTATTTCTTCTTCTTTTTTAAAAAGTAGTTTTAAGAGTTGGTGAGTCCAGTTGCTTTAAATTAAACCCAACCAAAACCACAGCGGTCCCCTTTCCCCCTCCCTCCATCTTTGGGGTTTCTAAGTGTGTTTATTGCTTAACAAATGTATTCATTTAATAGCCTCCCCTCCTCTCTTTTTTTTCCTTCGCTGTTCCCCATCACTCTCCCCCCCCAACACCCCCCCATATGAGGTTAGCCGCTTCAGGCTATAAGGAGCCGGCCAGCTCCTGGTGCGTTTTGATATGAAAGTAATTATTTTCCCGGTGGCGGCTGCGGGGATTCAGTTTCCTTGCCCAAAGGGTTATTATACATTACCGATTTCTAGTGATATGAAATCACATAAACTTCCTACAATAATAGAATTAGCATGAAAGGCTGGGGTGTCAAATTGAAATTGGAAAATAATAGCCTTAGCAGCTGGGGGAGTGTGTGTGCATATTGGA